>NC_091114.1:15687500-15715000 GCF_024713975.1 Paralichthys olivaceus | reverse complement strand
ATCATGCTTCTTGTGCAGCATTATTTTCCAGTACAAACGTATGACAGCAGTTAATTCCGAGGATGCACTTGATCCTTTATCATATCTACTGTAATATACATTTATCTAATGCAAAGACCGGAGGGATTTTAATTCAGCTGTATATTTAATAACTTGCTCCCTATTGGATGTTTCACGCTGCTGGTTTAAACGTCAAGCCAATGAAAAGCGGGCATGTACATTCATACTGTGAGATTACAGGAGATTACAACCAACCTGGTGACCCTGTTGATATTAATTGTGAGATTGAGAGACAGCTGCACGACGTCTGGTCGACACACACACAGTCAACAAAAAATCAAATGTTCCTTTTTTTATTCGACTGCATCTTTGCGACTCCCCGACTTTCTGTCCTCCTTCCCCCTCCTCCCTTGCTTCAATCCCTCTAATCACACGGACGCATGTTTGCTGTTCTCTCGTACAGATAAACCTTTTCAGATCTCCAGAGGTTTACGAAGCCATTCAAGGTCCCTGCGATAAAAAGCTCCGCGCGTAGCCCGAAGGTCGCCGCAGCTTTTCAGAGGGAGCCTTTCATTTGAGGCGTTTGCGAATATCCACCTGCGACTATTAGGAGCTTTAGAGTGCAGCGAGGTGACGCAAAAGCGTGAACAAGTCTGATCACACTGGAGAGGACGGGGGTGATGAAAGGAACATTGAAGTAGAAGGATGAAGGCGAGGAGGAGAAGTCAGTGGGTTTAGTCGAGTTGTCATGTGTTCGTGTTTTGTTCTTCTCCTGAGAGCAAATGTTAAGTGTTTTCTGTTTCCGAAGGTCTTCTGGTAATGTTATATTATATTATATTATTATTTCTGGTGAAGAACTTTTCCTTTTTTCTGTTTTAACTCAAAAAGAAGAACGTTTATAGTGATCTCAACTGGAGCCCTACAAAGTACCAATCAGGGTATTGATCCACGTTTTGTTTACCATCTAATCCCGAAGGATTAACTGCTCGACCACTGAAAACAGACTGTATCATATCTTCAGCTCTATAAATCCCTAATTACTACACTACCTGTCCTTATTTCATCCACTTGTTTCAATCATGCCGAACAATCCTGGACAAACGAAACCGGACAAAGCCTCTCCCAGTCGTAAATCTGCATCTGGATCCTGTAAATCTCCCACAGATCTGTGGTCTACTACCTTTGTACGGAAGGAAAGCCCCTCTCGCTCTCCTGCTTTTAGCTCCGGACGACCCCGTCCTCGCATGACGAGTCCTGGGTTTCATTACCGAGCTCCGCAGGCGGTTCCCATTCCCCGAGAGAATGAAAAGAAAAGTTCCCCAATCAATATTTAAAGAGCGAAGATGACTACATCTCATTAGAAGCTATTTTTGTTTCCACAGCTCAGAGTGACTGGACACTTTAACTCTTGAATTAGATTAAAAATCAAAGTCAACATTTACCGAAGAGCCGGTCCCTCACTTTGAGCTGATGTCTCACTGTGAAACAAAAGTCTGTTAATTAAGTTCTCATTTTGCTTCCTGCTTTGAATTTATTTTGCTGACTCACAAAAGCTTTGAATAAAATCGAGATAAGGAGGCAACAGAAAGAGCAGGCAGACATTTTGAAAAACGCCGGGTGTTAAGAGATACTTGTGAAAACAATATGGGGTTTTTTTCGGGGCCACTGCAGCAGTATCTTATATATATTAAGGTTTAAGTGAGGTTTAAGTCCCTCAAGGTGTCGGCCAGCTGATATATGGGTTTGGCTCCATAGAGAATAATAAGGTAACTGAGGAACTTTAATCACGGACACCTCTTACTTTGCTCGTATAGGATTCCAGTTTGACTTTTCGAGCCAGTCGCGGCTTCGGAAAACCCAATTTGCAAACACAAAAACCCTCCACCTCCATTACAAAGATGTCATCAGACCCAAGGAGCCTCTATATTTATCTCTGCTCTCCACTTGGAGCCAGAAAAGCAGCGCAACAGCAGCAGCAGGGAAGCGATTGATGAAGCTCGTGTGCTGCAGGTCAGAGCTCCGATCCAGCGCCAGTGATTTGCCGCCCTGACAGGTCGCAGGGTCTGCAAAGAAGAGGGCGGGCGCAGGGGCGTCGGTTGTTGTTGTGGTCGTCGTCCAAGAGGGACTGAGGGACGACGGCCAAATGAAATCCACTGAATAAACAACTGCTGCGGTCGCAAACACAAACAGCCGGGGATCGAACTGCGCCACTTACTGTGAACGGAAAGATCAGCTGATTCATTAAACCATCCGTCCCACCATCATCCGTACCGCTGAGCCTTTCAGGGTCACTTGGGGTCATGATAAGAAGAGACCGAGGTCGATGTGAAGCAGCGTGGGATCATGGGAGTCGTAGTCTTCACCACCGTTACCGATGAAGATCAGTTTTTTGAGTTTTACTCACGTTACGCAGCAAAGAGCAACGAATGAAACTGTTAATGAGCAACGCGGTGATTAATTCTGTTGACTGTGTCGTCTCACTCACTGGACTGAAGCACGACCCCAACGCTGCAAGTTACCCATGATCCTCTGCTTCCTGAACCAGAAGAGCTGCTGCTGTAACAAATCCACCAAACTGTTCAGAGTTCTTCACGTTCTTAAAGTTTCCTGCTGAATGTCGGAGATGAACTCTGGTTGCTAATAACTCCTCAGTGTTTAGAACTGATCACAGTTCAGCTTCACTCTTCAGCTGAATGCAAATGTACCAAAAACGCACGTTTGGTTCGGATGTTTGCATGTTTTGTGACACAATCTCATTCCACTTCATTCCCTGAATCCCTGAGCTTCCTCCTGAAAAGTATTTTCCTGCTGGATTCTGATCTCCTCCTCTCCAGTTATTGTTCCTTCAGCGCGAGTGTTTTTACATAGATTGTTTTTTTCCCCCGTTAGTGGCGATGCGTACAGCCGGCTGATCCACGTCGAGTAAATCAAATAAAGCTGGTAGGATGGATAGATGTGACATTTTCAAGAGGGGACATCCCGAGGCAGAGACATGTTTGTGTGAACATGTCTGACCATCTGTGTCTCTGCCATTTGTTTTAACTTTTCATTTAGCATCCGAGGTCCCTCAGGCCACGGACATTTCCATTTGTCTGAAAAACAAACTGCCATTATTAATCAACCTGCCTTTCTAGCCGCTATCTGTTCGGTGGCCAAGTCTTTCCACATGAACATTCTGGTAACAGCCCCATGAAAAACGAGCAGAGAGAAGGAGAGACAGCATTATTTCATATGTACATAATTACCTCCGCCGAGGGGGGTTGTGTTTACTCCACTACGTCAGGAGGATTAAGCAAAAACAGGATTTCCATGAAACTTGGTGGAAGAATCGGATTTTTTGGGCCAAAAGAGAACAATTTTCTTTAACATTGTGAGATCGGGAGTTTTTTTTGACATTTTCACCAGTTTCCCCGGGAATAATTCATGAATCTATGAGTGTGTGCAGATTGGTGTGGATCCAACTAAAAACCCAGATCCAGATGTTACTTTATTAAACTTGATGAGGCCCTTAGCGGAGGTATGAGCTCAGCTGAGTATTATTCCTGCTCTCAGTTTGGAAACATGATCGTTACAAGAAAATGAAAAGCTAGGGATGGAAATCCTGCAGGTTCCACTTCGTAAATACGCAAACAATCGCATTTACTCTTTTTTTTTATTCAGAAACGTACTACCTTTAATTGTGCTCAGCAGAACTCTACGTTTGTCAAACAGGTGAAATAATCTCATTGTGAGAACGTCAACCGCTGAACGTCAGAGTTAAAGTTAAAGACAACAGGTGGGAATCAAACCTTCAACCCTCAGCTGTGTGACACCAACAAAACAAAGCCAGTCAAAACAGCAGCGCACAGCTGGAGGGAACAAAACAATAAAGGCTGATGTTGAATTGAAACAGAATTCAAGGGGAAAGACAGAGAGAGAGAGAGAGAGAGAGAGAAACCAGGCGATGGTGAATGAAGAGTGTTACTGTGCATTCAGATGAGGCTCCGGCTTTGGTTTGTCCGATAATAACCTGGAACAGATTAGTCTTATTAAGAAGAATCTGCTCTGCTCTGCTTTGTGTTCCCCGGTCAGCTGGGAACGCTCATGGTCCAGACGGACAGAATCCGACATCCCATCACTTGACCAACCTTGGCTTCCACAGATATTTTACACTCAAGGCACAGCCGGGCGCTCTGGATAGATGCCTCCACACCAAACGCTGTGCATGATGAACCACCATTTGTGGCTCCGTCTCTCGGGTGTAACTCAAGGAATCAACGCTTGTTTTCTTTCTTTCTCACAGATTATGAAAGACGGAGGAGAAAGACCGAATACAAAAAGAAATTAGGTCCCAAAATGTCCCAAGCGCTCTAATCCTCCCTGGAGACAGGTGGATTAGCGGGGCGTTCATTGAATAAAACACGCACTCAGGCGCGTGCATGCAATCGCATTCAGGCATGTATCCCCCCCCCCCCCCACCCCCCCCACACACACACACACAGCAAGATGATTTAATTCCCAATTTGGTGCAGGTATTTGCTGCTGAATCCCCTGGAGCCTGGAAGAGACGCAGAAAAGCAGCAGAGCAGAGGATGGAGCAGCCACACCCTCTCATCTCTGAATGAAACCAGCAACACACACTCACAGAGATGATCACACCCTCCGAACCACACACAGCGTCCTCACAGGTCCCTGAGTCCAGCCTCGTGTCTGGAATCCCGCAAAACAAAGAAAATGTCAAAAATCTGCGCACATTTTTTTTCCCCCCCTGATTGTGAAGTGATGATTTCCTGCGTGGTAGGAAATGTCCACGTGATTAGCTCGATTCAAACACACGAGTTATGACCCGAAAATGTAAAAAAAACAAAAAAACATTAGAAGACTCAGAAGTTGCCTCAATCACTTGATGCGCGCTTCTTTTTTTTTTTTGGCACAATAGACGATGCGCTGCGTAAAAACGCATCCACCGCTCCATCCATCCAACGACGCAGCCAAGTTTCCACAATAACACCCAATCTGTGCGTTTGTTCACTTGCTCCACTTGACCATGTTGGACACCTCAGCGCGTCCAAGTCTTTTTTCTAACGCAGAAGGACAAACGCGTCTGCGTGACAAACTTTCAGCTCACATGTCTCCACACGAGCATCTGACCGTCGAAGAGCGCACGTTAAACCGATATTCGTCTTTCACGGTTTGTGGGTTTTATAGAAGAGACAAAAATCATTCACTCACCCGTGAAGACATCCGCTTCCCCCTCCTGCGTCCTCCTGCAGCTTGTGGTGTCCCTCTCCTTTTTTTTTTATAGCCCCATCCTCCTCCTCGTGCCCATGTCCTCTCTTCTGGTTGAGGAATGATTCTGCTCCCGGTGAATCTTCTGAACGGAGGTACGGAGCAGCCACGGAGCTCCTGGGCGGTGCAGGTTCAGTCTATCGCTCCGTGTCGGACGCGCCGGCACGGCACCGAGGCGGACGCGCCACCGGACACGTTCTGCGGTCCATTTTTGGTCCGGTGCGCACCCAGCACGCGTCCTGCACCGACACAGTGGATGAAGAGAATGAATACAGTGAATTCTCCTTCAAGTTCCGGGCGGAGCAACAACAGATGGTTATTTTTACGAGCCGGGATCCGTCTCCGTTGGGGAAAGTTTAAAAAACCGAGGAGCAGCGCGCGGAGAGAGGATGAGAGAGAAACGGCTCTTTACTGACTGGAGCTGAGAGAGAGAGAGAGAGAGAGAGAGAGAGAGAGAGGGAGGGAGGGAGGGAGGAGAGAGGGAGAGAGGGAGAGAGAGACTGCTGCAGACTCCGTCTCGCTCCACCGACCACGAGTTGACTCCTGGTCCCACACACTGTGACGCTTCCACCAGCTCAGAAATTCTAACGAGCTCCTGCACATTTTGAATTATAAAGACCCGCATGTGTTGGTGCTGGTGTGCACGTGCAAACCAAAGCTGCACGGTAGCCAGGGGGACACATTCCTGCGACGCTTGGTTTTATTCAAACCAGTGGACTGTGTCCCCCCGTGGACTGTGTCCCCCCTTCGGACTGGAGAAGCAGCAGGAGACTAAAAGCATATTGCGAAACATTTGTCCGGCTTTGTCCTTTAAACATGTGAATTTGTCCCAACAGATTGTTTTCATCCCGATGTGACTTCTTCTCTTTTTAAAACATGCTGATGAGTTTATGCAACAGTGCCACAGCAGTGATGAGTCCAATATGCATTTGTCATATTTCTGGTTTTATTTACTGAAACAATTATTAGGTCTCTATGTGATTATGTGAAATGTTTGACCCTGAATTGCAGATCTGCTCCTTAAACCTGCGTCTGCACCAAAACCTTACGGTTCCTTCAGGCCCAGGCTCCACCCCCTCCACCAAGTTTGTTGGATAAATACATTTGTATTTTTGGCGTAATCCTGCTAACAAATAAACCAACCACGAAGTTGTGATGGCTCTTTAACCCTCGGACAGAAAGACGCAGGAAAAAAGTCCCCCCCCGCTTTCCAGAGATGTCCAACACGTCCAACCCAGTGCTCACACTTCACTATTAACTGTTGTAGTGTGAAATGAAACAGGAATTAGGCTCTGGTCCCTTTGGCTTTAGAATTAATTACCTTTCAGATATAAATCCCTTCACTGATACTGTGCAACACAAACACACACATTTTACTCTTTTCCCACCGTAATGGATTAAAGGCTGCATCTTAAAACCTTCGTCACACTGCGGTGGCTCGACTGTTTTTCCTGTGACCTTACATTAAATTACACACACTTCATAAGTGGGTGGTGCTTTGCTGCGTTATATTGATTTGCACTCAGGTCTCGTTCTCCATCCGTGTGTCAGCGCGTATAATTCACGGCTTCAGGTAAACACAGTCACGCGCAGCCGAGCTCCCGCTGCGTCACATTCGTCTGAAAACTGGACGCGAGTCAAAACGCCGGCGTCACTTCCCGTCGCTCCATTTCTGAAATGATTTCCAGTCACGACACAAACATGTAGATCATTCGTGGTAAGACATGTAGAGTTGTAGAGTCTCGCTCTTGTTGACTGTGGCTGGTTATATATGGGCCTTTCTGCGCTGTATTAAAATTCAGGAGTTAAACCAATCTTATTAAATGTCACACACACACGGTTCTGCAATGAATAATGCAGAAAGTACCGAGCCCTTATTTTGTATTTGTCCTATAACGTGGCTGAAATCTTTTCACTGGAAACAATAAGTGAAGCAGTGAAAGAGCAGTCATGTCCAACACACGATGTATAAAACATCACATCACTGCTCTTCGCTCTGAGATTTAAAAAGCCATCGAGCTCCTTGTATCCTCGCACAAGAACGATGACGCGTCTTCAGATTATTCAACTTCAAGTTTCTTGGAAACCTGCATCAGTGTGTTTCATCTGCAGCTTTAAAATCACACCGAGAGATTTCTAAGAATTTCCCCCTCACTACCCAGAAATGTCCAGAATGAGGCAGGGAGACACGATGAGACGAGACACGAAGGGTCAAACAACAGAGCAGTAACAGATGCTGTGAAATCAGACGAGGCCACAGAAGAAAACGTGGCTGCAGTGTTCATCGGTCGCCCGAGGCCACGTTCAGACAGACGTGAGCTCTGTGAAAACACGTCACCCCTGTCGACCCAGGGGCAAAACGACGCCAGGGTCGTGCAGCACACGACTCTCAAGACACACGCCTCTGACAGGCGGCGAGGTGGGTGGAGGGCAGTGCAACGTTTAGGCATCTCGAACAGATCATTCTTTTAATCACTTGGCACCTTCAATTATTCGCCCCAAACCCACGAGAGTGCAGCTCAGGCTGAAGTTTTATTTCCAAAGCCGTCCGAGCCTGAGAGAAAACTAATCAGGCCTGACTGGAACCCGACAGGTATTTTTGTTTTTGTGTCCGAGCCCAATATTTAACCCGATTAGAGGCCTCGAAATCAATTAACCGGATAGAACCCAACACAAAACTAATTATTGTTCCAAAGTTTTTGTCTGAACCAGCCCACCAGGGAGCGATCCAGATGTTTGGGCTTCACCTTTGTGGAGCTGTCCTGTCGTCCATCTTTCTAAACCCCTGCTAACCCTGTGAAGCCGATACCAGGCAGCTCTGCTAATATCTTTCTGAGGCTGTAGAACAAAACAACAACACGAGCACCCGTTTGTTAACTGGCAAACGTCCTGGATTTCTTTACTACTTGGCACCGAGCACAGGATCAGCACACGTAGCCTATAGCTGGCTGGAGCAGATAGCTATAGGCCAGACTGGTGCAGTTTCTCATTTGGAAATCCACACTACACTGATGACTTGGCACGAGCCTGCAATTTATTTAATGTGAAGCCAAACGGCTGGTTCCTCTTCTCCTCCACACAAACGCTGCTTAGCCATAAAATCTCTTTCTGTGACTATTAAAGGTTTCACTGAGTCAGAGGACACACGTCTGACTCTGCAGAGGCTCTGCCCTCAAGACATGTTTGCATGATTAGACGTCAAGTCCGCGCTCTGATAACTTCCCCCGGATAAATCACGTTAATCACAAACGCTGCCCGCAGAGGAGCCGGTTTCATTTTCAAACGATCGGGGGACGAGACGGACACAGATATTCACAGTTTACTTGATCGCAGCCGATGTTAGTGATGACAGAAAAAGAAAGGTTCTGAAAAACTCGCGTATTAAAGTTTAGCTGCATCTCACAGCCTCCAATTTACTTGTTTAATCCTGAATTATTCCCCGGAACATCAGCGCACATCAAAAAGTCTTTCTGTGTTTTATAGTAATCCAGCAGGTTTTAACGTGAAACGCTTAAAAACAAACAAACAAAGAGACGGGGGTGAAAACATAACCTCCTTGAGGAAGGTGATTAAGAGGTAAAACCACGATAACATCACATAACGTTAGCCCTCTGAACGTTTTCAGTGTTTCCTGGATCAGTTTGATTTCCTTTTGGATCCCTGATGACCCTCGTCTCTCTCTCCTGCCCGACTGAAAGCAGCGAGATAAAAAAAAAAAAAAACACATTGTCGTGTTTTATCACGACTAAAAACCATTTCTGTCCCAAAACCATTATGCTATCTTCCCCCAGAATTACATCTCCAGCTTTGTTTAAAAATACCACTGAGATTTATAAAACCCACCATTAGAGCCCCCAAACCCTGGACTTCCTTTAGGGATAAAAGCTTTAACAGGCTTCTGTAATCCCGTAATGGTTGGAAAACCTCTGGGATACGTTATTGGCATTAAAATATAAAGAGATTTTCAAAAAGCAATGAAACACACGAAAGTAATGCGGAAAGAAATATATTCACCGCAGATAAGAGGTTTTATAGATTTGACTTTTCCCCATTAATCAGGCAGGAATCATGTGATCATGTAAAAATGCAATGCAAGCGTTGGAGGTTTATGTGATCACATCAATATTTACAAAGGCTCTGCAGCAGCATTACAGCGGTTATTGAATTATTCGTACGGAGCACATTTTACGATGTTGATTCATGCAATCGCTCATGCTCCCTGTGTAACATTATGACCGACGCTGTGGGAAGAAGGGGACAATGTGTGAAGCATTTACAGACTCAAAGTTTTACTGTTCTCTTATTATCTTGGCCTCCTCGCAAGTGTTTTTCCCCCCTCACAGAAAAATATGCTGCCCTCAAACTAAACTGGAAACGATGGTCTCTCAGCGGGTCGGGCGTCAGAGTAGCCCCGTTAGGAACGTCCTCCGCAGCACGGCTCTGTTGCACAAGAAGTAGACTTTCGCAACCTCCATACTACGACGCTTACGCTCTAAATCGCACACACCACCGTTGCAACGCTACCGGCTGGTTCGGAAACGCTGACACACTCGTTGCACATTTGTTCAACCTAACAGTTCCACCTCGTCCAAGAAAAGAAATCCCTGCTCTTCAGTTTCACCATCGCTGCTCCTCCTTCGTAGTATTTTGTGCAACTAAGCAACCAACTGCAGAGTAGACGATCTGCTTCCTGTTTACACCGGCATGCCCGGTGTACGTGAATGGTCTCGGGTATGTCAATATGCACAGAGGCTTCACTGATACGGGCCTAAAATGTTTATCTTAGTTTGAAACCGTGTTATTGTGGATATAGTCTTAAAGGTTGAGGACGAACAAACTACTTCCCGCTTCCAAAAAAAATCCTGATAGAGACCAGCACACGTTGAGTGCTGTTATATTTTATTACATTATAACTAGACAGTGTTCTCGGAGCTCAAGAGCTTCGAGTTGTGAGTCTGATGTAAGCGTGTGATTGATGTCCGAGTGAAAACATCCCTGGGTTTTGACATTTATGACGTGAACAGGACATGTCAGCATTATGTGTCACAGCTCAAGGCTTTTCATCAGACTCCCTCATACAGACTCATGAATATCTGAAAGTACATGGGTTTGATCTCTTCAACCTCCCCCCCCCCCCACCACGTCAACATATCAACCTGCCTGCTTCAGGACGGACTCACACAAAGAGCCGTCCCTCCTTTTCATTCATCGCTCCATCACTTCAATTAAGCCACGCTCAGATGCAGCTCCACTAAGGAAAAGCTTTTTGATTTTCTTTTCACTCCATGTTTCATGAGGAGCGCAGGCAGGAGGTAAAACCGTCCTCTCTCGCTGGAAACCTTATTAGGAGCTTATCTATAGGCAGAGGAGAGGGCAGAGGAGCAGCGTACACAGGGGGAAGAGGAGACAGACGTTGGAAGAGACACAGAGAGAGAGGTTTGTTTGAAACCTGGTGTGAGTCATATTAAATAAATAAAGCCTGCTTGTTCATATAGTAGTCCACCTACAGGGATAACAGCATGCGGTCCTTTCACAGCCTGGTGTGAGCGAGGCATTATTACATTTGTCCACGTTTTACTTTTGCTTCGTACGAGTCAGTGCAGGCCGTCACTCCGGGGAAGAAATCACTTTGTTTGTTTGAAAGTGCTTGAATTAATGTATTTTTCTACGTATATCCCGTGTTTTTCAGACGCGCGCTGAAGTCGAAGGAGTTTGCGAAGTATTATTATCATTATTCAGCAACTCAAAAGTTTCAGCAGCTTCTCTATGTGCACAGATGAATAAATGAGCATATAAAGGGTTAAAAAAAAAAAAAGGAAGACAATATAAGAAAGAACCTGAAGAACAACAGACAGAACAAAGAGCTGCGTCAAAACAAAGGTCAGCGGTGAAGTGATCTGGGGAAATATGACAACCGAAGACAAAAGAAGAAGAAAAGTTATTAAGAGGTTACATCAGAGCAAAGAACAACATGCACAAGCATTGTCCTCCTTCGACGTGACTGAATAACCACCTGCAGGCGTTTACATCCAGATGCTCTTCAATTAAAACGTACCAGAAGTCTTCATCTCCTTCACTCTCGACACCTTACTCCCTCGCTTTCGTCCTGTATCGTCTTTTTCCATCTCCATTTTTTTTATCTTGACACGCGACTACATTTGACATCTGTGTTTTTACCTCGAAGTTAATGGCCGACAGCCGATACTTCATGCATTACATGGCTGTTGCAAATACTTCAGCGGCCATGTGTCGGCTAACGGAAGAGCAGGACGAGTTTAACTTTCAACCCCATCCTCATTTGTCCCATCTTTAATATTTAAGGAGAACAGGCAGCACTTCATCAGGGATCATCTGATGCAACGTCAGATGGATTTTAAGACATTTCTACTCACCGATGTCAGCGATGATTTGATCTGATGTCTCGTTGAGATGCTCACCTGCTTCCTAAAGCCTCAGAGCTGCAGGGGGCACCAGAAAAGCGGGGTTCACCTCAGTGAGATAATTCATGCGCTTTAATCGTAATCAGTGACGTTAAGAAAAGATTCATTTTGTTGTTAATTAAAGGTGCACGAGCAAAGACATTAAGATGGAACTCTCACACTCCCACCGTTGGAGAAATAATTTATTGGCAAGAACAAGGTCTTCTAAAGGTCAGACCTTGGCTCGGCATTAAATCGCAGCATCAAGGCTGAGCGTAGCGTTGCAGTCGTTTTCATCATATCTGTCATTATGTGTGAGTGCAGCTATTTCTAGATTTTCCATGGCTCTCTCGAGTAAACAACAAATCTGCCTCATATTCCGTTTGAATATGAGACCTTAAACATCACGGCACACAGGACCTGGGATTAGAAAAGTTTCGTTATTTCATTGAACCTGTGCGTTTAGCCGGAAAAAGTTAAGAAAAAGAAAACGTCGCCAACAATGTCCCCGACTTTGAAATGCAGCGTCCTTTGTTACGCGGTGCAGCGCCTAAGCAGGTTCAAACAAAAAAGTGTCAAAGCAAAAGTGGCTTTGGGTTGGACATTGAAGCGTGTTAAGTCCTCACTAGGAACATTAGTCTTACAACAGAAAACAGGCCTTGAACGCACCATCGAACACGGTGCAGGTGCTCTGGAGATGAGCGGCACAGGTCAGTGGAGGCTGCAAGCTGTTGCGACATGCATCACCTGCCTCAATCAACCTCCCGATGCTGATGTTTGACTTTGTCGGGCTACAGGCTCCGTCTGTCGACCGCCCCTCGTCACCTGTGACACTGCACAGCGGCTTCACTTCAGGGTGCGCGTACGTTCCACCAGAGTTAAAAGCAACTTAGCGAGAGCGCCAGAGGAACGGGATGAAAAATTAAAGGGACTCGCAGATGTCACGTCATGTGTGTCTGATGTTTAAATGTCAGTCCCACCTCGGTGGCTCCATCGTTCCCTCGTCTGCTGTCGGAGTGCCTCTCCGCGTGTGTAGCATGTGCGAGGACGTATGTCACAGGCTGCTTCAGAAGTTCGTAAGTGGAATGTCTCATTTAAAAACATTAAATCTTCAAGAGCAGCATCTCTCAGCTTCCTCACAGACGCATGTAGTGAAGTGGGACTTTCTCCTAATGGCCGATCAAAAAGTGTGAAAAGTACATGCTGTGTACAATGTGTGTACTGTGCATGTCACAGGAGTATCCCACTAGAGGCAGCTATATTTCCTCTGGAAACAGGAAGCGTAAAGAAAGCCGAGACAGGAAGGAAGACGTTTGCTCATCCCAGTGTCCTGCTCACATTTGTTCTAGCTCACGACGCGCTGGAGCCTCGTGGTCGGCGATTACGTGTCAACCCTAACAAATCGAGCTTTTAGGCGTCATATCGATATTCTCCTTGACGCGTCCACTCCTCGTTAAGATCCTCAACCCTTGTGTGTAACCTAAACACTTAAGCCTTAATGCTTAACCTTGAAATAGCCTATTGACGAGGTGATGACTGACCAACGCGCCCTCACTCTGAGAGGACCCTCATTATCCAGAAATGACGTCACTCTCAAGGTCTGCATAGCTCACATGCGTCGTGACAAAGATAGACTTCCGATGACACACACACACACAGACACACACAAAGAGAGAGACATGTTCACACTCCTCTTCCGGCCGAATCATCCGTGTTGACAGGTAAACAGGTATGTTCTGTGTTCACAGCAACATACGTGCATCGATGAACATGGAAGAAGAGACGGAGAGCAGAGGATGTGCTGGAGAGAAATACGAGGAGGAGAAAACCCACGTGCACGAGCCTTCTCTATTACATGGTCCTCTTGGGGGGGGGGGGGGGGGGGGGGGGGGGGGTTGGAAATGAGATTTGTCAACAATCCATTCACCCGTGAAGCAGCAGCGGTCCGTCCGACTGTCACTGCCCCATCCACTCCGTCAGTTAGCGCGGCTCGAGGGGACGAACAATTCATATTCGTTGTCGAGGGAGAAAATACAACAATGTTTGTAGTGAATATTACGAAAACTGGATTTTAAAACATTACAGTTATCTGACTAAAGCTGGGTCGTTGTCTGTGATGATCAAAGACCTGAGACACAGTCAGACCCCCGTGTTCATCACCGATGATCCGTCCGAGTGTTTCAGGAAACTTTAATCAGGCTGTTTTTTTTTAATTGTTTTACTTATTTCAAGCTAATTTTTGACTGCTTCAGATTTTGGCAAATTCACTTTTTCTCTTCTGTTGGGAGATAATTTTGCATATTTTTAATATTATTTCTCTAATTGCTTTGTGCTGTAATCAGTGAATGACAGAAGCTGCTTGCGGGAGAAAAGAAATCATCGGCTCTTCTGGATGGATGTCTGTTTTTCTTAAAATGACAAAATCACTCTTTTGCCATGGAGACATTTTTGCATGATTTGTGGCGACTAATTCAAATCTCATTATTGCAGAATAAAAAGCTGTTTTACCGAATCTGCATTGAAGCGTAAATGAATGATTCCGTGTATTTGGCGTTCTCACATGAATTTAGCGTGTGAAATGATGAATGGCTTCTCTGGACATGGAGCTCACTCCCTCGTTCTTTTTTGGGGACGTTCTGGATTTTGTGTTCATGTGTTGAAATGTCTTTGTTTCCATCAGTGCGTTCCGGCATGGAACAGATCAAGTCTCGACAGGGATCTGCTGAAGCCCAAACATAAAACCACTTCTATGAAACGTCACTGACCGATATTTTGAAATGCAGTTTTCCATCGCAGCTGCAACATGAACTGTATATAAAGATGGACTGTTCAAAAAATGAAGCCGAAATATCCCAGATGCCGCCATCTTGTCGCGATTACGTCATTTGTAAAGGTCATAAACCATCACCTCCTCCATGTTCTCGGATGGGACATGGGGCCAAGCTGCTCTGAAAAACATCAGTCAGCTTCTGAAGGCCGCTAATACAGGCATGTCAGGAACCTAATGAAAAGTCTCCTCTGCCCTTCAAACATAACGACGCTGGGCCTGACAAATCTAAAGTTAATGGTGAAGCGTTATTTATAAAAGGACAAATGGCAACTTTTATTTATCTACATGCCTCTCTTATTTGCCCGACTCATCTATTGTGCTGCTAGCTGTCCCCCGACTGTCATCGCAGAAGGGTTTTTTAATGAGCAGCCAACTCTTCACATTCTGCCTTTCGCTCAGAATAAAGGCCAAGTGTTGCTTTGTGAGATTTTGAAAAGTGAACTTCGAACTTTCCAGACAAAGTCTCTCATTACAGCCTCTGTTTGAAAGTGGATTTCTGTGTCTGGGGCTGCATCGTCTCAGACAGTTCATAACCTGCCCCATTAACCATCTCCTGCAGCATCCTGATCCGTCTCTGTCCACCCGCAGAACAACTTGTAAAGAGACGAGCTGCTGTTGAGTGACAGACGCTGCGCTCGGCGTGAGAAGAAAACACCTCACAGAAATTGAATCGCACTTTTACCCTTTATCTGCGTCGCCACATGCTCCCACCGTGGACCGTGACTCCCGAGTTGTTTTTCGCAAGTCATAACGGATTTAATTTATTCAGGTGAGACAGATGGTTTTTTTATTGCTGCAGAAATTAAACTGATGCAACCCCCCGGCTGTATCGTCCTGCGTCAGCCGGCTATGTTGTGTTGATGGTGATATATTGACCTGATGTGGCGCTTTAATTAAAAATGAATTAATAAATACCGTCGGCCGACAACAGAGTGAATATGGCTCCCGTTAAATTTAACTACATCAATTTTTGTAGGTGACGAAAGTTACATTGCACTTGGGGTAAAGTAAATTCTAAAGGGACGTGAATGGACAGCAGAAATAATCACGAGGTCATGAAACGGTTGATTGGTATTTAGTGGCCAAGAATACATCCTCAACGTTTGATACCAGGCATTTCTAATACAGGCCGACACGAGGGGAACCCGACATGATCGCCTGCAGTTGTAGTTCATCAGCCTCAAATGCTTTTCCGCAGTTATCCGCAGCTTTTCTGTCGGCTTGAGCCGGTCCGGCCTTTCTCCTCTGACGCGCTTCATTAACACGGAGTATCGCAAGCAGCTCTGCTTCTCAATCCAAGTTGTGTTTTAAGTCAAAGATTTCAAGGACAATACAAGGAATCATTAAATAAAAAAGGATGTTTCGGTTCAATTTCCAATGCAGACAGTTAGAAGTTCAGGGCAGAATCATTACCCGCTTCGAATCGTTAGCTTTTCGACTCCCTGTTTGCCCCGTGAGGCAGCGTCAGAGTCCAGAGTGAAACTAAATGGTTTTGATTACCTCTGATCATCCTCCGCTCTGGTTTTCCTTTGCAGCTTTCTAATCACACACTGATTTGCACCTGGTGGATACAATTAACCACCTGGCAGCAGAATAAAGTGGTCTGCAGGAACGAGTCTGCATTTAAAACCTACGATCTCTGGAAAAACATCCAACTTGAAGTGACTGTAACGAACAAGAGAACACCACTGAAGCTGTTTGATGCAGTCCAGTTTAAAGGGTGAACTATAACACACTTTACTTTCTGGTGCATTAACAAAATCAAAATTGGGGCATCAGCAAAGGTTTGACAATAGCAGGGTTGGACTATGACTCACTGGCATCAACAGCCATTCACACCTCAACTCAGCAGACTCCAATGGCCGACGGCGAGTAATGACTCACAGAGGTTAAATACCTGCAACCTCGTACAGTCCATTAGAGCTAAAGAGGCCGCTGGGGCCATGTTACGTCTTCAAGACACACAAGCGAGTCCAGTTGGCTGTAAACACACGGACAACTCCTGTAAAAACATAACGCTGTCGCCCAGTCCAGAAAAAATCCTGTCGGTTAAGAATTCCTGGTAAAATACCCGACCGTCGCTGCGTCTTTCCGTCCAGCCAAAGTTCAATCAAACCCAGATTTACGGGAAAGAGATGGAGTTGTTGTCTCAGCTGGATTTTTCCATGAGTCCATTCATCCAACAGAAGTGAGGGAGCAGTGAAACACGATGGTCGTCCGTCCGCGTGTCACTGGGCTGTGCTCATCACATCTGCCTCATTAAACAACTCACTTATATTTTCATACATTATTGACCGTGGAGAATAAAAAAATCACCGCAGGCCTCAGAGAAGTCAAAATATGTGGTCGGCCAGGAAATGTTCTCTATGAGGTCAAAAAAAAAAAGTCTGAGACTTGTTTTTTTTTTCTCCAGCTCTGATCTGATCTGATTTTTTCCGACGGAAAAGAACATGTGGAAATCTACAGGGTCCGACTCTCGAGCACACGCAGACAAAAGAAGACAACTGGCAGCGAGGCGACACCGATAAAGACCACACCTTCTCCATGTTAGCAGTTGGGACATAGACCAAACTAAAAAATCAAAAGCGCACGTTGAACCCATTGACTTTCCGAACGCACAGACTCGTCTAAGATGCATCAAGACGCCAGTAACGGTAAAAATGAAATAGCTTCTATCTGTTCTGTTCTCGTTGATTTACGTTTGACTCGTTGTTTCGGTGGAGTCCTAATGGCTCTCATTGCCTCCTGCAGGGATCGGGTAAACTTTTTCACCTGTTCAGCGCCAAACGACAAAGTTAGAGACGATGCATTGAACAGAATCGAGCATTTAGCTGCTAAAGGAACAAACATCTCTCGGAGGAGGAGACAAAAGTGGGTCAACGTTCGACTGAGGTTCATCAGGTGACCAGAAACACGGCGCTGGACGTGTCAACGGGCTTTTCCAACATATTAGCCACGACAATTTCATGAGGCAATAATCAGTCAGTGTTGTGTTCGACCTTTCTGTTACCAAGCAGACAGATTCCTGCAGGACGTCTGCACACCTCTGCTTTGACTGGGATCTTTTTATCACTGTTTTCATGGTATGATGTTTTCTTGCATCATTTTTTTTCACACACACACACACACACACACCTGCGTAAAGTCACACAGGGGAAGTGGCGGTGAAAGTGCCGATACTCATTCATACACACACACACACACTTCAACGTGAAGAGTGTGCCGGGACTGATAAATACTGTAATGGCCTTTTCTACCAGTGCTGTGAGCTCGATGACAGGTTTCATTGTGCGACAGGGAATTATGGTAATAAGAGCGAGGACGGGCTGGACGGTGCCAGATGTAGTTCGAGCCCGTGGAATGGCGACAATCTCGGCAAACGTCGGGTTTAATGAATGGCGAGCGCTGGTGTGAGGCAAATAATTTTTTATGCGGCAGGGTGGATCCCTGGGATACTTTGTCACAGCCGGTTGTAATCGTCGTCTGGTTTATGGGCCCTAACATCAATTAGATCTAAGCAGTGTTTCAACGAGCACTTAAAACATGAACTAGCGTCTTCTGTGCGCTGACCTTGACGTCTGATTTCAGAGCGAGGTTGAAAATACATCAACTGGTCCACAGCAGAGGGAGGAGATATAAGTGAACATTGACAGGAATCGTTTGCTTTTTAACTGGCTGTGGGTTGTTTTCTATGTTTGTGAACAGCGTTACACAAAAACCACACAAAAGATTTCTGCAAAACTTGGTGGAAGGATGTGACGAGGGCCAAGAATGAACACATTAAAACTAGGTGCAGATCCAAGAACTTTGTCTCACTTTATTTAGCATTTTGTTTCACTCTTCTTCCTCTATTTTGTTTGTTCTATCAACTCATCGGGGACAAAACACGTCTCCAACATCTTCTCCTCTTTTAAACTGATGGTTCACCTCTGTCCTGGAGTCAACGCTGCTCCGTCCGTCCGCCTGCAGGGGGCCCACTAAGAACTGAGCCTGCACATTAGGTTTTCTCCCCCCCCCCCCTCATCCAGCTGACAACATCTGTTACTACACTTCACCTCCTTCAAGATGCCCCATCAGCTGACGTCCCCCCCCCCCCCCGACCCCTGTCCCGCGAATCTATTGATGGTGAGTTTGGAGAAACCATGAGATGAGCTGGGTATTCGACCCTGGCACATCAGACTTGGTGTGAGGGGACATTATTGGATGTATTGAGTCCATTGGACTCATTTAAAACTGCCCAGTTCATTTATTTCCTTTATTAAACATCTGAATATTACACGGTCTGTTCTGTTCGTCAGAATCTCACTGTGGCGTTTTGTATTTCCACTGTCCGTCACAGCTTTCCTTCCATTCTGAAGCATCTGACGCAGTTCTATTAATACACATCATTTGAACTGACATACACACAGATGGGCACATGTACACATGTCTGGACCAGCTGCTTTGTATTCACACGTGTGGACTGTATTACTGTATATTCGTCTTTTCCAGCTGCCGACAGTTTTCCCGACACTGGGTCGGAGCGGCACGGAACACTGACGACTCAGAATGTCGTGACTCACCTTACTTTAGATTTAGTTGCATTAAGACTTCAACACAAGAAAAGGAGCGTCTATCAAAACATTCTGGTTAGAAAAATATCTTTCATCAATATCTCACCACCTCGACTGCCTGGTGAGGTCGCCCCAGATATTATATATTATACATTATATATATAATATATATTATGCCCTGAGCGATGGTGGGCATGATGAAGATGAGCCGTACATGTGGAGAAGGCCGAAGACGTCAAATTGGAAAGATTGAAGAGCTTTAGGTGAGAGGAACAGACCTAAGTGTCGGTGAGCTGTAATCAAAAAACACTTTATCTCTGAATGTCCCGCCTCAGGCACAATAAACTTCAGATTTGACTAATGATTAATTTGTTCTTCTGATGTGGATCTGGCTCAACGAGAGGTTTTACCAGAAAGTCCAGTTCCCTCCACCACGCCGAATTAGAAACCACTCACGCGCTCAGTTGTTGGATTTACTGGAATTCAACAGTGATACCGGGAGTAAAAAAACATCTGGCGAGACTCAGCATTCCAAACATTTACAGCTCACATCTGCTTCAGAAATATTGTTCTTCGTCTGCAGACGTCTGGAACGTTTGATAAACCCCGAGAGAAAAGAGCGGTTCGACAGACGAAGGCTTCGATCTAACTTGTAGTCAGAGCTCGGGGCGAAAACTTCCATCAAACTGACAAACCCCATAAAATAAATAGATCCTCAAAAGACTGAAAGAGTGACAGAACGGAAGAGACAGAAAACGCTGAGTAACAAGACGGAGAGAAAACCTGACGAGAGACAACCTGCTGACTCATCACTTTCACGTCGCTGCTCAAAGCAAACTAACAGCGTGAGATTCTTCAGGCAGCGATGGACGAGACTGTGATATGCACTCAGTGGTCTAGAGCCAATCTCTGCTTCAGTCTCCACATCATTCACTGAGGAAGCTGCCATCCCCGGCTCTAATAGGCTCATCCATCAATAACTAATGGCTCCACGTGCGCGACGCTTCTGCTTTTCCAAAACTCTCTGGCCGTGAGCCCAGAACTTCTTCAGGTGGAAACAATCTGCACTGACGTCACTCAAATTCCTACAAATCAGTGATAGAGTCAGGATTTATGACTTTCACTCCAAGGGGGGGGGGGGGGGGGGGGGGGGTACCTGTCCGGTTTAATCTGAAGTACTTTCCTCAAAGTTACTGCACAAACTGAGGGTGTGCCCACGCTCATATGGAGCCCTCCGAGTTCACTGCTTCTTTCCCTCAGCGCCGCGTGTGTCGGACGCGTCCTCGAGACACAAGGTGAATCATCCGCCAGGCGGCTCCATCATCGAATGTGACGCTGAATTTCAATTTGCAGTCTGAGTTTCCACAACAGTCCGACAATCCCCTGCCCCGCTGCTAATAACGGTGCCCGCCACGTCTGACAATAACAAATTACCTCTGCTCAGGAAACTGAGATTGTCAGTGTTACCAGCCTCTGATCCGGTTCTTCAAGGATTATACCCAACCTCATTTCTCACAATCAATATATACATATATATATATATATATAAAGAAAGTAATATTTCTCAAAGATGCTTATTGTAAAAATACAATCGTAAAGATTTGTAATTTGTGTTTTCTGTTTTTATTCCTGCAAGGCACTTTGTAAACCTTGTTTTATAAATAAAGTTAATTATCATTCATTATCTAACGCTTCCTCGTCATGTTGACAGAAACACACTTGAGCTGTTTCTTAACGTATTTGCTGTTTCACGATAGAAACATTTCTATGGAGACAACGTGAGACTCATATTTGCTTTACAGTAAAACACAAAAAGCCCGAGAGAGGGATACGGTATTTCACCTCAATCTATAAACTCTATAAAGCGCAGGATTGGTTCAGGACCCTCCGGCACTTTGCCGTTTAATCTCAAACATCTTCACAGCACAGAGGAGACTCTGGGATTCCGTCAGCTCAAGATTTAATCCATGAACCCTTCACATCACCAGATAAAGCCGAGCCGCCCGTCACCCAGAAGTTAATCTGACCAGAGATCTTCATCCGTGACCACATCTCCTCACCAGTGTGCGTGTTTTTCATTTTGACTCACGTCAGCGTTCAGGCAACTTGTTTTTTGAAACCAGAAATAACCAGAAATAATCACACTGTGGTGTTCGTGCCCCCAGTGGTGGTTTATGATCTATTAGACTGTAAATTATTTATCAAATGATCATCAGCTGTATTGAAGAACACTTGAAACTTGAGATTGAGACAAAAACTCCTTAGGGAAATATTTACTGAGGTTATAAAGTGTAATTATGATGCGTGTATTTATAGAGTGCTACATAAATAAAACGTAATATTATTATTACTAAAGGAGAGGATCTTTGTTTTAGCTCATCTTACCTTATCTTATTGTTGTAACCAGTGGAGTCGCCTTCTGCTGTCGATTGAGAGAATTCCGGTTTCAGGCACTTCTGCATTGGCTTCACTTTCCGGCCCCGGAGTCTACGTCCAGTTAAGTGACCCCCGAGGAATCATCTGGGACGTGACCTTCAATCATCCAAGCGTGAAGACGAACAGCGGGAACTCTCAAGGATTCTCCTCCGCAACCACAACCTACGGAAATGAAATCACAGGGCTATACATAGATTTCTGTCAAGGACACAGTTTAGGAGGCAAATGTAATTGGTGTTCGCCACGTGTTGAGATTGGATGAAATAAAAATGAATAAATAGAATATGTGTTTCATGTATAATCTAATGCAAGAGAGAGAAAGTGATTTCCAGGAATATGCTGTTTCATCTCGTTTCATGTTGCCTTGGATTGTGTGTGTGTGTGTGTGTGTGTCTCCATGTTGAGTGGATTAAACAATAACCTGGTTTCACACAGGAACAAAAAACATATTTCTGCCTCTGTCTCCCTGGTGGTCTACACGATCCTCAATCTGGATCCGTCTCCCTCGTTGTATACGTGATGAAGTAATAATCATCCACAGTGTGTGTGTGTGTGTGTGTGTGTGTGTGTGTGTGTGTGTGTGTGTGTGTGTGTGCGTGCGTGCATGCGTGATGCAAGCCGCAGCCAGGGTCAGCCTGCCAGACACAATCCTTGACCTGAAGAAACTGCCCTAGTTTCCCTGTGAGTAATCTCTCTCTGCAGTCGTCTCCATTCAAATAAATACTGAAATAAAACCCCAGCTGTGTGTGTGTGTGTGTGTGTGTGTGTGTGTGTGTGTATGTGTGTGTGTGTCTGTGTGTGTGTGAAGCAGCAGAGGCTCAGACTTAAGTGAAAAGCTTCTGAGGGTTGATGCAAACCCTGCAGCACATATATATATATACTGATATACTCTAAATATTCAATATCACGAAGGTGCAGAAAAACTTCACGTCTCAAACCGAACCACCTCTTTTGGTCGCACTATATTTTGGTTGGTTGGTCCAGATCCTGGTCTGAGGAACCTCTCCTGGGTTCAGACTGAACTGAGAAGTCCAGAGGTCCCAGCCGAACCAGGAGTTGGACCCCGTGTCGCGAAGACATTTCTGCTCCGGGCTCAGATTTAGGAAAATGCTTTGCCGCCATTGTGTGACCCTAATACGATGAAAAGAGACAGAAATAGTTCTTTTGGCTCTGGATGGACACAATAGAAATGAATTCCTGCAGCATTGTTCAGTGTAGGTGTACGAGAGGGAGCAGGGACCTCTGCCTCGCTTTGCCTCCAGTTTTCTCTCAGACTCGACAAAGCGATCAAAGGCTTCTCGGCTCTGCCCGACGGACGATTACAAATTCATTCTCGCACTCTCCATCCCGATGTCGCATTAACTTACAGCGACCCGGCTGCGCGCCTCTGGAAAGTGATGAAATATGAATTAAAAGCACTTTCTTTCCCAAGTTCTCAGGTGTGGTCGAAGTTGAAAAGAGCTCGGCCTGACTAATATATCAGAGGGCCGATCACGGAGATATCGGTATCGTCATGTGTGTTGTATTCATCATTTCACATAATCAAGAAAAAGACACATGTATACAGGGTGCCATTGCTTAGTTTGTCCAGCAGGGAGAGAATTCCCAGAGTTCCCCCCTGATCCAGAGCCACACCAACATTTGAAGGCTTCTTTCCTGACCCACATCCTTTCACTACATCTTGTGATAATCCGTCCACTAGTTTGTCATCCAGCAGCCTATCAAATGCAGATGATTCCTCTTTGGTGAAGTGCTCAACTGAAACAAGCTCACATCTTAATGAAGATGCACAAGTGGGACCAATTACTGAGGCGAGGCGCATCACGCACGCCGGCCGGCTGGTTTAGAGAAGTAAAAAGAGCATAATGTATCATGTGTACCGAGCTTTTCATGAGATTATACCAACTAAGAAAAATACGGAATATATCTGCGTACTCAATATTTTGTTTTTAATCAAGATCTGTGCATTTCTCCCTGAAAGAAACATGAAAAATGTTTAATGTTGCAAAGCAAAAAGTAATTGAGCCTCTCCAGAGCCAGGCTCGTTCCCTTCAACACGTTCGGGTGGAAATCTGCTCAGTTCTCACGTAATCTTGCAAAACAAAACAAACACTGATGGAAAGTACTCGGTGGAGGGGTGGAAACATCCGCCTCTTGTTTCAGTATTAAAGTTTTTAATTATCCTCCATCATCCTGCTGCGTTGATGAAAATCCTTAAATGTATTTAAACCAACTCTCTCAGCTTCAGGTCTTAAAAATGAAAATATAAATCACATTTCTCCACAGCTCTTCATTGCACCTACTCTGAACATAACGCATTAGGTTAGCGAGAAATCCTGTGGTCATGGCAACGTCATGTTTAATATTGAGAAATATTAATTTAAAAAATTTTGTAAATACACGTCGGCTTTATTAAACGAGGCGAACAAGGCAGGGGAAGAGGTTGAGTCATAAGGGACGACGGTGCGGCGCTAACGTTGTGTATTTATACTAATAGAAAAGAAAGCTTTGAAAAGATGAGACTCTCCATCTGCAGATTTGTGCATGAGTGTGTGTGTGCAGCAATCTCTGGGCTGCTTTAAGCTTTAGGTTTCATGCTGTGGTTGAAAATGAGACAAACGATCCGGACCTGCAGGAAAACAGAGAAGAAGTTTTCAGCTATAGTCCAGAAAACTTGGTCCAGACATTAAGAGTTTGTCCTTCAGAGTTTGTCCTTCAGAGTTTGTCCTTCAGAGTTTGTCCTTCCGTTCACAACAGGGGAATGTCTGAAACGTTCAGGCGAGGGGTGGAGTCTGGGTAGAGATCAGTGTTTACGGCTCGTCCACACCGGCGTCGGCCCTCATCACCTAAAGATCTCCTCGTCTTTCCAGGTTGACGTCTTCGACTTCTACGTGTACGGCTCCTCTTCTTCACGCTGAGATATTCGTGTTCTTCCAGGTTCTCGTCCGTCACGTGTTCTCGTCAACACGTCCACTCGCTCACTGGGACGTTTCCAGATGTTTTCCTGTTGGAGGCTGGAGGCAGGACAAGTTCCGGAGAATGTCTGGAGCAACTGACTCGGACATTTGCGTTCTCACGTTCGGCAACTCCGGATAATATTTCAGAAGAAATGTCCGGACTTCAGCACAGGCCTGAAAGCAGCTACTGAGAAACGAAGAGAAAAAAAGACAGGAGAAGAAATGAAACGAGGGCAGATAACTCGAGATGAGGAGACAGGGAGAGAGAGAGAATTTTAAGATGCTGCCAACAGCAGACACACAGAGCCGGCATCAGATGGGAACGAGCGCGTCGCAGGGAACAGTCTGACAGCGGAGAGGAAAACCTCCACAACAAAACAAGAGAAGAAGAGAGCGGGGCCACAGCCGCTCGGCCGATTAGTCACAGAAAAGAGTTAGAACAGGGAAATTACTTGTAGAAGCTCCCGGAGGAATTCTCTACAGAGCAAAGGGGTTAAATCATTATCACGAGTGCACAAATCAACAGCGCGTGTCCCAGTAAAACCTGAACCCTTTGTCCCTCCAGCTCTTGGGCCACTTCCCAGTGAGGAGCAGAAGGTTTGAAACCTTTGGAAACGTCGGTGTCCTCCTGTTTCAATAAGCTTCAAAGATGCACCTCAAAGATACTGACACACACACACACACACACACACTAGCTAAGACGCAAAGATGCCGGAGGGGTTTCTGAGGTACTTGAATGAAACTTTAGATCGTGGCTGTGAAAGTTCCAAACCATTCATCCGTTATCCACATCAGCCTTTGAGGGCGGCAGGAGGCCGGAGCCAATCCCAGCTGGCGTTGAGCGAGAGGCGGGGTCACGTGACCGGCGTGTCACAGGCCCGTAGACCCTAAACAAAGATGGAGCCAAAATGTCGTGGAACACGGACGCTGCAGCTTGAACGTGGAGCCAGAATCTGCACGTTAGCGATCAGGGGATCGACAGAAACCATCTTTGAGAAAAAAGACATTTACTTTGATTTTCATTGACTTTCGGTCTGTGTCCCTTCGTCAACATGGAGGAGGCAGGGTTCACACGCCAGCTGACGTGTGCCTCCTCCTAACGCCACAACAGGAGCGCTGGGACGATCCAGTCCAAGGAGGCCCCACCTCCTGTGCTGAGGGGGTTTCCCTCCAATAACCTCCTGACACGTCCAATCTCCGCACTTTCAATCTGGAGAGATAAGAGAGTCAGGGGTTTCCAGTGAAACTTTTTTTTTTTTTGATCCCTGCTCGATGTCGGCCTTCTTCTTCACGGTCTGATTCATCTTCCCATCAGGGCGACTGACAAGAGAGAGAGAGAGAGTGACAGGGAGGGCGAGAACGAGGCTGAAGCAACAGACGGAGGGATGGAGGAGGGGAAGACGCAGGGAGATGTGAGGAGAGCAGGAGTTCATCATTTATATTGACAGACGTACTAATTTCTCTCTTTGTCAGACACCGTCTCTTCATCCATCCATCCCTCTTCTTCCTCCCATTTATTCTATTTCAACTTCCGCTTTCCACTCGATGGTCTTGTTCTCCTCCATTTCCTTGCGTCACCTTAATCCCTCTCTGTCCTCTTCTCATCTAACCTACCCTCCTCTGTTTCTTCTCCTCCTCCTCCTCCTCCTCCTCCTCCTCCCTGTCTCGCCTTCCGATCATTCCGAATAATTGCTCTGCGGCGTTCCTCGTTCCCCGGGTGCTTATCAAGCCGCGGCTGCTATCTGCACACACAGCGTGCCGCAACAACACCGACAACGTGTTTGCAATCCACACATGGAGACGCCGACGCACAGACACACACCTCCGTCAAGGTAAACAGGGTTGTTGTCGCACAGCGGGACCAATCACACACCACTTACGGCGCACAAATCAATGGCCCTGCAGGGGGGTGTGTGTGTGTGTGTGTGTGTGTGTGTGTGTGTGTGTGTGTGTGTGTGTGGGCCTCCTTGTTCAAAAGCCGTCACATCTTTCTCTCACATCTGTCCATCAATCACTAATCCCCCCAGAAGGACTCATTTCTCTCCCTCCTCTCATCTTCCTCTGCTGTTCGTCCCTCAGCGCGACAGTCTGAACGTTTCTTCACTGGAGGAAGAAGCGTTCACGTTTGACAAATGGTCGGAGAAGTTAATATCGGTCGCTGCGCATTACGTGATCTTCTTGATTCTAAATTGTGACCCCCCCCCCCCTCTGTCCACCACTGATATGAAGTCACACCGTGAGTTCGCAAAAGAAGTCAGCAAAACGAGACATCGTGCATGAATGAAAAACTATTTTTCTAAAGCTTCTCTTGCAGCTGCCCTTCAAAATAAAACGATAAGCTCACCACCCAGATTCTGTCCGACGTGCTCGTCCCACACGAGAACCTGAATCTTCAAAACTCAAACCGGCGTCGGCTCCTGCAGCTTATATCAGATCATAAAAAGAAAAACACGCTATGATGTCAGAAAATGATGTCATGTTGTGGGGGGGGGTCGTTCTGGTTTAATTGTTGTTTCACAACTTTAAATCGACCGTCTTCTTTTCACTCTCCCCTCATGTTCCGCTCCGTCATCACTTACAACAAGAACCAGACAAGAGCTGATGGAGCATAATTGCAAAATGTTTCCTTCCCATCACTGAGGTTCACCAGGACATTATCGCTAATGGCTGCAGAAGCTCTCCAAACTCTTTCTAAGTGTTGTGTAATGCATGGGCACTCACGTCGTCGTGTTTATTCATCGCGCCAACGTCGGTAAAGCATCAGAAACCAGATCCTGTGCTTCAGAGACGAAAGACGGCCGCAGACGGTCAGACACACTCACACAGAGCTTCCTGTAAAACTTCCCGCTCACGTCTATTGTCATTGTAATCGTGTTCCTAATGCAGCGGTTATTTTATTGTTTTTATTGCCTTTAAACGTCCGAGTCTGGTTTCAGTTCTTCTGTTGTTGTGATGCAGCACTTTGCATTTAGTGTCTAATGCACTGATGTTTGAGGGGAGACACTCAGTGTTTTTAACATTACAGCTTTTTGTGTGT